>NW_026521087.1:5415237-5435237 GCF_001660625.3 Ictalurus punctatus
TCAGACTGAGATGTTTCTGCTTCATCAGATTCAGCTCTCTAAAGGGAAGTGGAAACATGAAGGTGACGTCCTGATTTGCTTTTCCTTCAGTCCAGTCCAGAATGAACTTCTGCACAGAGACTGTTTTTCCAATTCCAGCAACTCCTTTAGTCAGCACTCTTCTGATGGACTCGTCTTTAAAGAGATCATTACATTTGATGGGTGTCTCCTGTGCTGCTGGTCTCCTGGACGCTGTCTCAATCTGTCTCACCTCATGTTCATTATTGACGTCTCCACTAAAACCCTCTGTGATGTAGAGCTCTGTGTAGATCTCATTCAGAAGTGCTGAGCTTCCATGCTGTGAGATTCCTTCATTAATTCTTTTAAACTTCTCTCTCAGGCTGGATTTCAGCTTTGTCTGATACACAGAGGCGAGTTCTAATAAACAAAGTAATAACATGTTTTAATGTAAAATCACTGAACACAGGATTAAATGTAAAATTCAAATGCTGCTGTTCATTCCTGAGTCATGTACTAAATATTCCTGAAGGAACAGGACCATTGTACAGAGTCACCACAAGTTGGACCACGAACAGAACAGAAACGCAGCAGATGTACATGATACTAAACTCAAACTTCAAACTAAAAGTGTTCCTATCTAAAACTATTTCCTCTCTCTGAAGTGAACCTGACGGAATAAAGCCATGACTCAGAGCTCTTACTGTTGTGCAGTGTGTTAGCGAGATCTGTGTGGTTCATGTTCTTCAGGACGTGCAGTGTGATCTTCAGCGCTCCGTCTCTGACACCGTGCAGGTCCTCCTCATCCTCCACCTCCCTCTCAGTGCATGCTGGGTAATCTGGACTCAGGAGCCTCCTAAACCTCTTCAGCTCATTCTTTATCAGACTGATGACTTTGTGTTCCAGCTCCTGGTTAGAAACACACAGGAACACATCTAAATATTATAATGTTACACACTGAGAGATGCTTTTATTTTATAAAAAAGAATAAAAGTCTCTTTCTATTCCCGCAGTTACAGCTGAAATTCTGCCTGATTACCCATAATGCTGCTGCACATCAATACTTCTATAAATTGTAATGATCTTAAATAAAAAAAAAACCTTCACCCTGCTCACACACAAGTTACACACATTAAAAAGACACACACCTTGAATATGGAGTCCAACTGATTTCTGCTGAGGTTTGATGTCTTCTGTTGTGGTCTGTGAAGAAATAAAACACGATGTAATATAGACTATATGTATTCATAGCTGCACAACACACACTAATACATACAGAGACAGATATTTAACACTATCCTCTTAACACAATACACTGATTTCAGGATTTCTCACTGACACTAACATGTTTATGAATAAAATAGTGATCTAGTCATTAATGTCCCAGGTGTAAATGTTGTTGTGTAGCACCACAGACCCTCCAGCTCAGGGACTGCAGGCTGAACTGAACTCTTAAAGCAGTTTTCCTAACCGCCAGTCCGAGAGCTGCAGCACTGCACAGTTTAGTGTTTTACTGCTTCAACACCTGATAAAGATCATGAAGGGCTTCAGAATGAGACCAGTGAGTTTGATCAGGTGGAACACTGCTGTAAAACACCTCACTGTTCTGACCTCACATCAGGAGAACTGGCTCCGTCTCTGAACTTGAGTGGATGATGCATTGACGCATCACTCTTCATGGACACACAGCTGGGTTCTGGTGAGTCTGATCTCTTTCCCTCCATCATTCTAGAATTAAACAGAAATATCAGCAATAATTAATACTCTGCTGTCTCAGCACTGTTACACAATGTGTTCATCATTAAACACCAATAATTCCATCTTTTTAATTCAGCTCCAGTCTGCACACTTATTCAAACAGGAGACACGCCTCATACCTCAGGAATTACACTGATGTCAGGAGTCCCAATCACAGATAACTGACTCAGCTGGGTCTTAAAGCCTGTAGAGTTCACTGACTCAAAGCTACGCTGCTCTTCTCCTCCACATTACACAGTCCTTTTTACTCTTCTCTCAGTGAATGATTTCTCTAAACTGTTCTTAGATCAGATCAGTGATATATTCACTGCTATTAAACACCTTAAACCAAAGTTTAGTTCCTCTGTTAACTAGTGAGTGTTTAGAGATACAGATCTGTTCCCATGAGACGGTGTGTATTCATTGCTGGTGAATGGAAAAGTAACTCACCTCTCGTCTCTCTTTAAGTCCTGTTTTCCAGACACACTCATGTTGGAGGTCATGTCTCCTTCTCCAGATTACAGCAGGACACACGTTTACTTCACTCCAACATCGGTGTGTTAAATCAAACCCTGTATCAGCACAGAGTTCACTTACAGGAAATAGTCTCTGTGTCAAGTCATAAAACAACCTGTGTACATTCAAACTTCAGTACAAACCCATGAAACTCTTCTGCATTTAGTGCACATTCAGTGTGTTTATATACTATAGCTTTAGATGTAGACACTCACTGTGTTTTTACTCCTGAAATGGTGTATTAAATGAAGATTCTGACTTTCACGTTCACTGTCTACCTGTTTATTCTGCAGAGGGGGAGGGGTACTGAGGTAGGGTAATAAACACACACACACGGTTATGGGTTGTTATCAGACAGCTTTCTGATCCATGGAGCTGAGGCCTGCAAATACTGAAAGTAAAAGCCTGAAAACGCTGCAAATACAGAGAACAGAATTAAAAGTCTGGTAAAATCTACATCACACACATTATCATTTCATTATCTTCATTTATTATCTCGTGGATTCATTCAGCTGTGCACGAACAACTATCAGAGCTCTATACAAATATATAAACAAAATTAAAATACCAGGAAGTGCTAGAAACACTCAGCAGATCATTAGATAAAGAAGCAGAACTCATACACTGAGTAAGTTTACCTAAATATCTGCAGAAATGTATTTTTTCTGGTTTTCCCTTAATGAGAGCGAGTATCCTGATATTAGTGAGGATTGGTGTGTAAGTAGTTTTTGTGTGAATTATGAATGTTACTCAGAATAAAAGTGATGATGGAGAGTAAGTTAAACACATTGGTCAGACGAGTAACTAACCCAGTGTTTCCCAATCGAGGTTCTGTCTGATGAGAGCAGGGGTGCGTGTAAAAATCCTTCAGACATTTTCTAAAATGATCAAATGTGTAGAAAACATTTAATATAGATGAGAAACATCTGATGTCTGAAATAATAACAAAGACACACACACGCATAACAATAATAATAATAAATTATATATAAAATAATAATAATCATATAAAACCCAATGAACCTTGAGATTATCACTTGTCACATTACAACAATACATAGCTATAAATATGAGAACATGTATAAAACTAAACTAACCTCAATTTATTTTATTCATTCTATTAAGATTTTTATTAAACATGGACCTTCACTTTCATTAAATAGACTTATTATTTATTGTAGGCTCATTTTCTAGGCTAAATGTTAGCAATTACTGTAGACATCAGCAAAAAGTCGAGCTTCCTGCAGATTTCATTTCTCACATTTACAAAACCAGGTGATTATTATATTCTCCCATCAGTGTAAACGTCTCTTTATGTACAGAGATAAAAGAAAGATATTACAGAATGATCACTCTGGATGTTCACCATCAGTGTAAATATCTCTTTATGTACAGAGAGAAAAGAAAGATATTACAGAATGATCACTCTCTATGTTCACCATCAGTGTAAATGTCTCTTTATGTATAGAGAGAAAAGAAAGATATGACAGAATGATCACCATCAGTGTAAACGTCTCTTTATGTATAGAGTGTAATATTTTCCCTGGAATTCCTTATGCTAGTGTTCTGTGTTCTACCCACTACTCTTATCATAAAACTGATAGAGCCTGTAGAATTACTTTCTCTTACCTTTATCAGGAAGTGAAGCTTTCGTGCCTCTGGGCTCGAGAACCCTTTGAAGTCCATTTTCTTCTCTGAAGACGTATAATAAAAGGAGTCGTACTCTTTACAGTGAAATATACGAATCATCCTTTATATAGACATCGGTTTATTAAAGTAAAAAAGAAAAGGATTACAATTACTTTTAACTCAAAATATAGAGAAAAATAAAATAAAAAAATCCTTAGACCACGCAGTATCTGAATAGTGGTTTCCTTTTTCAAGAAATTAAAATGACAAGACCTTCACCTGAGGAGTGGGAAATTAATGCTGGCTTATTCCAAGTATTTATACCTTTATTTATTGTGGTTTCAGGTGCTAGGGTTTAAGCTTGATGCTCAAAATATCATGCAGTCTTGGTGCGCCAGCTCACTTTCTGAAGAGAAAAACTTAGAATATAGCAGTCTTTTGTCAGAAAAGTGTTCAGCACTAGCTCGCTTTTTTAAGAGAAAAACAAAAGTGTAGCAGTTATTTCTAAGAAAAGTGTACAACTCTAGCTCGCTTTCTTAAGCGAAAAAAACAAGATGAGGTTTGATGCACTAGCTCGGTTTCTTAGAAATGAAATAGAATGTAGCAGCGTTGTCAGCAGAAAACATAAAGGTCAACAGAGTGTTAACTTGCTTTCTTAGAGATAAAATAGAATTCACAGAAAAGTGTATGGTGCTTTCTTAAGAGAAAAACAAGAATATAGCAGGTATTTCTCACAAAACCGTACAGCATAAAGTTCAACATATCGGTAAAGAATGCTAACTTGTTTTCTTAAGAGAAAAACAGGAAGCTGTGTGGTTTGAGAAACAGTTCTCAAACTGTTAAATGTTCTTTTATGGTTCACTGACATGCTTCAATTTTATATCAATGCTTTTGATCAATCTTTCCAATGTGTCCACCTGTGTGGTAAAAGTAGAGGGTCTAGGCCTCTCAAGACAGACATGTGCTTCTTGTTTCATTTTCTCAGTGTATTTTTGTCCATATCTCTGATTTAGCTGCGTAATGCTCTCTGCACGTTTAAATTTAGCTCGGTCTTTTAACATTGTAGCTTCAGCCCCCTTTTTATTCAAGACACTCCTTATACTATCACATTTCTTCATTAAACGATTACTTTCCAATATTAGTTCCTCAGTTCTTTTCACATCCAGCGTGTCGAGTTGTAAACCTCGCAGGTCCGGTTGGAGAACGTCAGGATCAGCCTTCTTAGCGGAAGATTTTCCAATCCGTTTTTCTCCATATCTCTGGATACCTTGGGGCAGGCTTGTTCCCTTTTTCTTCTTGGACCTCTCTTTCTCCTGACGCGATTGTATTTCCCTGGGCTGTCAAGGTTGAGGTTCTTTACATAGTTTAATCATAAAACATATTTCAAGGCAATTATAATATATGAACTTAGCATATTATATCAGCTTGTATTTACATTAAGAAAGAAATAACGGCAGGGCTGAGATTACAAATTCTGGAGATCCAGGTCTCCTATAACAAGAGACAAAAGAAAGATATTACAGAATGATCACTCTGTATGTTCACCATCAGTGTAAACGTCTCTTTATGTATAGAGATAAAAAAAAAAAAAGATATGACAGAATGATCACTCTGTATGTTCACCAGCAGTGTAAACGTCTCTATGTACAGAGATAAAAAAAAAAAAAAAAAGATATTACAGAATGATCACTCTGGATGTTCACCAGCAGTGTAAATGTCTCTTTATGTATAGAGAGAAAAGAAAGATATTACAGAATGATCACTCTGGATGTTCACCATCAGTGTAAATGTCTCTGTGTATAAAGACAGCAGAATGAGGTGTAATCACTGTGTCTGATGGTGTAGTGTAGTGACTGTGTTTATTTGAGAAGATACTGATGAATGAAAACATGGTGCACCCCAAAAAACTGTCAGCTTTGGCTTTATCATCTCAGCAGTATGTACAAAGCAAATCCAAATCACTATTTTAAAAACCTTTCCATGAATTTTGTGTCATCTGGCTCTCTCTAAGGTCCCGCATGGATGGATCATAGAGATACCTGTACAATCGTACCTTCCGGCAAGAGTCGCCTCCAAGTCATTAATTTCCGGATCTGGCGCCATGCAGACCGCCATGAGAAATGAAGCCTCACGCAGTCAACACGCTCAACCGCCCATTCCGCAATGACATCATTTTTTCCGGACATGTCGAATATAAACCAGGCTTAATGCTGTCTAGCATTAGTGTTTGTGTAGGGTGCACCAATTTTTGAAAGTATTCAAAGGGTGCCGTGACTGAAAAAAGGTAGAGAACCGCTGCTCTAAACAATTATGTTTTGGGGAACATGCACTTCCTAAACTGGGCCACTTGATGGCAGTCAAGATCCATATATCCATCCATCCATCCATCCATCTATTCTCTGTACCGCTTATCCTACACAGGTCACGGGGAGCCTGGAGCCTATCCCAGGAGATTCAGGCATGAGGCAGGGGACACCCTGGACATGGTGCCAACCCATTGCAGGGCACAATCTCACACTTTGGACAATATAGAGATGCCAACCTGCCCACAACACATGCCTTTGGACCGGGGAGAAAACCAGAGTACGTGGAGGAAACAAAGCGTGCAGAGAACATGCAGGCGAGAATCAAACCAACAGCCCTGCAGATGTGAGGTGAACATGCTAAGCACTTTCCACTGTGCCCCCTGAATGAAATATGTACTTCATCAATAATTATCGAAAAGGAGAGAGATATTAATGTTAATATAATCTAATATTTCTTACTCCACTCTTGGCTAAATATTATAAACATATAAGCACCATTATTAAAAGCTTAATAACAGAAAATTGCTTCTGGGTAATTGCCATTCCCGTGTTTGGCCACAGGATGGCAGTCATGCTCCACCCAGAACAACACACCCTGCCTAAAACAGAGGTTAGGTTTTGGGTATTTTACACAGACAGAGCTCATCAGCGTTATCACAGTTTATTGTATTATTTTGACATAAAAAAATATAATACACGGTGGGCAGTGGGGGCTCAAGGGTTAAGGCGCTGGATTACTGATTAGAACGTCAATGGTCCAAGCCCCAGCACTTCCACCGTTGAAGCCTTGAGCAAGGCCCTTAACCCTCTGCTCCAGGGGCATCAAATCATGTCTGACCCTGTGCTCTGACCCCAACGTCCTAATAATAGTAATAGTATAGCTTTTTTAAATAACATATCCTCAGCACTTGACATGGAGATAGTAAATAACTCATAATTTCTAAACAGAAAAGAAAGGCAAGTGAATATGGATACACAGACACACACATTATACAATATACATAACATGTACATTTAGAAACCCATGTATAATGTTTATGGAAATATAAATCATCCATATCTATACATATATTATTTATACATTTCTGCTCCCTTTACCACATTATAAATATTTAAACAGCCAAAGAACGAAGATATTTTTTCTGAGACAATGAGCTGGTCTTTGTGTTTATTAGACGGAGTTGTCATTTAAGCGCGTTCTCCGCGAATAAGGCGGGCCAGCTGAATATCCTTGGGCATGATGGCCACTTTCTTGGCAAGGATAGAGCACAGGTTGGTGTCCTCGAACAGACCGATCAGGTATGCCTCGCTCGCCTCCTGTAGGGCCCCGATGGCTGCGCTCTGGAAACGCAACTCGGTCTTGAAGTCCTGAGCGATTTCTCTCACCAGGCGCTGGAAGGGCAGCTTGTGGATGAGCAGCTCAGTAGACTTCTGATAACGGCGGATCTCCCTCAGAGCCACGGTGCCGGGCCTGTAACGGTGAGGCTTCTTCACGCTGCCGGTAGCCGGCGCGCTCTTGCAGGCAGCCTTAGTGGCGAGCTGCTTCCTTGGCGCCTTGCCACCGGTGGCCTTACGGGCAGTCTGCACTGTTCTTGCCATAGCGTCGAGCTCTGCACTTGACGGATAGAAAAACAGAATAAATGGTGCTGACAAACGCTGGTTTTTAAGCTCTAACATCAAAACAGTCACTTTCTTATTGGCTAAGATTGCTGTGGCAGAAAAACCAATTACAAACCTGCTGGCGAATTCCAGCGTGTGTGTCTGTGTGTGTGTGTGTGTGTGTGTGTGTGTGAGAGAGAGAGAGACTGCAGACAGACATGGTTGCATAGAGACCAGCAGCTGTGCTCTCACTGTCACCTGGGAGAGGTGGAAACAAATCTACACCTTCTAAACTCACTGTCCTAAATACACTGCATTCACAAATTAATTCCAGCAGAAAATCCACAGCATCAAGACAGAAATTTGATGAGTGCAAACCAGTGAGGCAAATCTTACGCCCACACATTATATAATTATATATATATATATATATATATATATATATATAAATATATAAATTTAATGAGTTTTATTGAAATTATACAAAATTCACAATCTTACACAAGTCATATTCAGAAAGAAAGGGAGAAAAAAAAAACAAAAAAAAAAAAACTTACATAGTCAAAGTACAATTACACGCAAATAGAGTCCCACACTGAAGAGTCTTTAAACCAAGATGTGCTGCTTTTTAGTCTTCTTAGCTCTTTTTGAATGTCCTTGAATACAACATCACTGGATATAAACGTTTGATTTATAGTCATTCTGGACCTTGTTTTCCAGAGTTTAGATTTAGTCAAACATATTATGAACTAAATGAAGTCATGCTGAGTCTTGCTACAATTTTCTTTAAAAATGCCATAGAAAATTGAGTTCATATTTATTTCTATATTAAGACCAATGGTTTTTAATTTATCCCATCGGGCATTTACTCCTTTTTACAAAACAGCTCCATTTTACAACCGCTGTTACTGGGAGCCTTCTTACAGCTACTAACCAAGTTGTATCTCTCAGGTGTTCAGATAGGATTTTATTCTGTAAATTTTGGAGACATTCTTTGTTTTGGTCTTCCTCCAAATTTCTGAAAGCCACAGGGTTACTATAAACTCGATCAACAATTAAAAGATATATTTCTTTGCTCGAGTCTTTCGCCCAATCGATGTTTAGATCTTTAAATTTGTCAGTGAAGTCGGAAAACATCAGTTTATAATACGGAATACCTTTCCTCGATGGACCTTTTTTAGATTTCCAGTTAGAGATGTTCCCTATCCATTCGGTTTGCCTGGCAATACCACTCGCGGTGATTTTGCACACTGCTATTTTAGTTTTTAGGGATATATCGACAGCCCCAAGGCCTCCCAGTTCCCTTCTCTTAAAAAGGAGCTCACGTTTTGTAACCTCACGAGTCGTATCCCATATGAAATTACAGCATATTTTATGAAGTCTTTTTACCCAAACTTCTGTCGGAGGTAAGATGCATGATAAAAACAGTATTTTTGATAATAGAAAAGTTTTAATAATATTTATTCTAGTTTTATAACTTAGATTACATGATTTCCATTTATCAATTTCATCTTGTATTATTTCTTCTTTTTTTGACCAGTTATGGTCGACACAGCCATTATTATCTATATATATATACCTAAAACCTTTAATTGCTGAACTTCTGGGACATCTATGGGAAATTTGTTTTTTTCATTTCCAATCCAGACACATTCCGTTTTAGCTTTATTTAAGGAGGCTCCAGAGACTTGCTCATACTCGCTAAAATATTCAAAGATGATGTCTAGTTCTTGTTTAGATTTCACAAATACAGTTATGTCATCAGCATAAGCAGAGATCACGACTCTGTTCTTTCCTATTTGAAGACCCTTAAGTCTATGATCATCTTGGATTTTTTGTACAAGTGGGTTTATAGATAAAATATATAGGGCTGCACTCAGAGGGCACCCTTGCTTTACACCCCGCATAACTTCAAATGGTTCAGTCAAAGAACCGTTAACATTTACTTCAACCGTCGATTTAACATAAAGGCATTTAATCATGTTTATGAAATTTTCAGGGAATTGATACAGTTTTAAAATCTCCCACAAATAGTCTCTTGAGATATAGTCAAATGCTTTTCTTTGGTCCAAAGCCACAATGTAAAAACTGTCACCATTTTTATCAAAAACTAGTTCTCTTAATGTGTTCAAGTTGTCCCACATAAATCTTCCCTTTATTGCACATGTTTGTTGTTTAGCTATTATTACATCCAAATAGTCACTCATCCTGTTCATAATGGTCTTTGCAAAAATCTTATAATCGACATTCATTAGGGTGAGATGTCTCCAGTTGTTGATATCACTCATTTCACCCTTTTTATACAACAAGGATAAAACGCCTTCATAGAATGAGTCATGCATGTAACCTCTAGCGATCCCATCATTGAAGGCTTGCGTTAATAATTTAGCCAAATCTATGGCGCATGCATGATAAAAATCAGACGGGAGACCATCTTTCCCTGGAGACTTTTTTAAATTTAATTGTTTAATGGCATCAACAACCTCAGCCTCTTTTATTTCCTCACCTGAGCTCTTGGAAGGTGGGTCGACACTATTTTTTACATTCAAAAAGGTTTTTAGAAGTTTATTATCTATTTCAATTGAGTCGTACATGTTTGAACAAAGGATCCGAACAGCATCTCTGACGTCTTTAGGATTTTTCACTATAGTTCCATTATCTGTTTTAATGGCTTCGATATATTGGGCTTCTTTCCTTTCATTAAATAGTGAAATTGCTTTTGTTTGATTTAGAAGTTCATCGGAAATTATTCCTGCTCGGACTTGAATGTTCAGTAAAAACTCACTATTTAAAGTTTCTATCTCTTTTTTCAAATCCTTTAAGTTGTTTTCCTCACTTTCATCGCTTGGATTTTTTAGTTTTAGGTTTATATATTGTGTCATAATTGTATTGTACTTCTCATTTTTTTCTTTATTAAAACAGACATTTGTATTTAAGAAATTTTTTTAATCTGGATCTTAAAAACTTCCCACAAATCACAATAATTGGTAGTGAGGATATCTAAAGTTTTAATCCTATTAATTTCTTCTTTTAATTCTATAATCAATAAAGGACTTTTCAAAATTTGTGTGTTTAATTTCCAATAGTTTCTTCATTTTTAAATCTAATGCCACATATAACTGTCAAGTGGACCGACTCAACCAAGAGTTTTGTTGTATAAAATTTTGCCTCAAAATTATTATTAATATATATCCTGTCAATTCTAGTTTTACATGTTTTATCAAACCTTGTAAAGTCCACTTTCTCTGGATATAATGTCCTAAATATGTCGGTGAAATGCTGTTCATTCATTATAGATTTAAGGACACCACCTTCTCTCCTAATTTTACATATTTTGGAAGAAATTTTATCATTATCATCTGTGATTGTATTAAAATCACCGCATACAATGGTATAGAAACCGACACACAGGAGCGTTTTAAGCTTTTTAAAAAGCCGAATTTTACCAACAGTATCCTGTTGTCACGAACCTTGAGATGGTACGGAAGCAGGCGCGGGAGGCGAGTGAACCGAGTAGAGTCGGGAAGTTCCGGAAGCGTAGTCGTAGAGTAAGCAAGGGTCGAGCGATCGGGCGAACAATCCAAATGGGGATATCCAGATAACGTAGTCGAGACGAGAAACAATGAACTAGAAGAGCTTGGTAAGGCGGCAAACTAAGTTACAGAGCGTATACTTCGCGCAGATCCCGGGTGGATGTCCTTCCTAAGTACTACGGAGTGTGTGTGTGTGATTGGTGCCAGGTGTGTCTGATCAGAACTCCGGGGATGGTGAGCGCATGCGTGCCTGAGAAGTGAGCGATGCATCTTGGGAATTTGAGTTCTGATCGGACCGCGCTGTGACACCTGTGCTGTGTATACATTTATTACTCTAATTTTTTTTGTGCAATAAAACACATCTATAAACATTAATCGACCAGGAATTATTTCACGGCTCTTAATTATTTTAAATGTATTGTTATAAAATAAGGTCGCAATACCATCAGCTTTACTTTCGCCTATTGAAAAGATTGAAGGACCTTTGATCCATAGACTTTGAGCGTCCTGTACGTCTCCAAAACTGCTTAATCTGGTCTCTTGTATACATAAAATATCAACATGTTCACCACTCAATATATTTAACTTTTTCACTTGATTAATTTTTGCCTGAATCCCTCTAACATTACATGTGGCAACAGTTAAATTTGAAAAAACCATAGAAATTAAGATAAGAATCTTCTCCGATAGATATTATTGCATGTCCATTAGTCCACATTTTCTCAACATTATCCACATCATTTAACCTTAATTCCTGCAGACATATATCACATTTCTTCTTAAATAATATAGGAATTGAAGTTAAAATCAAAGACATTGTGTCATAAAAAAGGGAAGAAAAGTAGGCGATATACATCATTCCTTAACCTTTTTTGCATTGTCAACATTTCCAGGAGAATTCCTCTTTCGCCTTTGGCGTTTATATGGATAGTCTAAAGTGTTTTTACCTTTCGACAGCGTGGGAGTGTCCGCAGTGTCACCTGTGTTGTCGGCGATTGTCCGAGTTGTTCCACTTTCACCAGCTGGATGCGATGTCTCCTCTCGGCCCTGTAGGCTTCCTGCAGGTGTAGAAATGATCTGGGTCGCTCCGGTCTCTCCCTCTGAGCACGTAGGCTCCTCTGGGGCTTGTAGACCTCCTTCCGGGGTTGAGCCGATCCGAGTCTCGCCGACTTCTACAGCTGATAGCGCATTAAACTCCGATGCTTGCCGTCTCTCCACAGACGAAAGACTGGGCGGAGATGCTCCGCTGCTTCCAGCAGGTACTTCCGGTGTCTTCCGTCTCCCTTCCGGGATCAGAGATTCGGCGCTGCTCTCAGAGTCCTCGCTGTCTTCGCTGTCGCTGGTATCGGTGCTGCTTGAGTCACTCCCAGATGTCGAGTCGTCCTCACTTGTGTGTAGTTTATTTTCTTCCCAGTTGTTATCCTCTTTATCGTTTGTTTTGGTTTCTGTGTTATGTACGTTTTGTGTTGCATTCTGGTCAATGTCTTTTTGATTTTTCGGCAGTCTTAGTTTATAGCTGTAAGAATTTGGGCATTGAAAATATATATGCCCAGTTTCATTACATAAATTACATACTTGTGTATTTCTACAACTCTTTCCTTTGTGGCCAAAGCTTCCGCATTTCCAGCACTTTGTTTTCTCACAGTCCTTTGCCTGATGGTCGGAATCGTTACATATAAAACATCGCTTTGTTTGGCCGGGGTATGTAATCGTTCCATTGTATGGTCCCATGGAAATGGAATTTGGTATCTGGAATATACTTCCGTCGGGGTTTTTCTTGAGTTTTATTTTATATCTCCTGACTCCATACCATATCCCGAACTGGTCCAGTGGCTTGTCAACAGGGTTCAGTATCTCACCAAACCTTAAGAGGTATTGTTCTACATCCGAGTCAGCGATTCTCCCAGTCCAAAACTTTACTACAATGCTCTTTACGTCTTGGGGAGCTGATGTAGTCATCTCCCAGTTTTTCCAGAATTCACTTCCTGTTTTATTATTAAAAATTTGAGAAAATGTTTGAAGTGCCTGTTCTTTGGTAAAACATATTTCATACTCTTTTCTGTTAGGCATTGCAATAAAAGAGTATACATCTGTAGTCGATATCCATTGACTACTTAAAAGGTTTACTCCGACTTCAGACCTGTCTGGCGCTTCTCCTTCTCCACTGTAACGTAGTCTGACCCAGTGCCTCCCCGCCGACGGCGAGGAGGCCACACGGGGTGACATACCGAACCCCGGGTGGCGATAATTATCACCTTGTTAAAGGTGTTTTTGTTGTTGATGTTTACCATCCTTGCCTCTGCCAGACATAACGCTGCTCTCGAAGTCAGACCACTCAATAAAAGTTCTCGCGCAGCGCCCACCTATTTATCCACACTCGACAGGACCTAGTTGAGAACAGGCGAGGAGGCGGGCCTTACACCAACGGTCACACAATAGCTCTCTTTTTCTAAAACAAACACTAGGCACTGCTTTTCACCTGCTAACGTCTTCTTCTTCCCCATTCTCTCTCTCTCTCTCTCTCTCTCTCTCTCTCTCTCTCTCTCTCTCTCTCTCTCTCTCTCTAAATACACACACACAGATACAAAACATTATTAGTATTATCAGTACTGATATTTTGGTTCCATTAGTAGCAGCAGTAGTAGTAGTAGTAGTAGTAGTACAACACAATAGTCAGGAACTTTGGGTAAAACATACATAGTAAAGCATACAGCCAAACACTCATCAGCATAAGGAGGTTAGAAAAAGCTGTCTGTGTTTGTACAACATTGACATTACTGTTTCAAACACAAGACGTTCCTTTTGAGCACGTCCTTGGACTCGAGGCCCGTATATACTACAGTCCTACGTCCACTGCAACTACAGGTCACACATAGCAGCACAAGCCTTTATTAGTAGGCCCAGCATTCAGCGGATCAGCACCAATGTCTGTGTTCACTTTGAAGCCAGTCCACATTCTACCACACAAGTACTTCACTAACTTACAAGCACCACAGAAAGGAATGCAAACACAACTATCAGGCCTTGCTTTATCAGCTCTCGCAAATGCACGATATAATGGACTCTCGAAGGTCAAAATTAGCTACATTGTCTCAAACCCTCATCTCATTCTTAAAAAGTGTCACTCACAAGGAAAGCATATGCACTTCGACAGTTGTGCAAGAGAAACTAACATAACAAACATCACACACAAGTAGGAATACAAAGTCAGCCTTCACACTGTCTAATCACAAGAAATGGCCTTCTCTTTTCCCATACGCACTCTGTTTGAACCTAAATGTGATGCATCAACCAAAACTGCACCTCCAGAATGACAGCTGAATTTAAGATTGGCAAAATATGTCACAGCAGTTTCATTCGTCAAATAAACTATGAGCAATTAAGTAGTGCCAATGAGATAGTTACAGCAATGTGTAATGTCCAATAAGCTCAAAAAGAATGGGACACTTTATTCTACTTGGCCAATCAAACACAATTATGAACTGGGATTCTGATAGTTGTGCGCCTTTAACTCACTGTGTAGGAAAATGAGGTCAGCTATATAGACAACACCTTTCATTACGTATTTAATTACTTTGATTGACGTCATTACTAGAATCAGTAGTAGTAGTACAATACCTACAACCTACCTTCTGTTTTAGGCGGCGTCGTGTGTTGTGCCGGATGGGACATGACTGCCCTCGTGTGGCCAAAATCGGGAACGGCAATTTCCCAAAAATTGCAGTATTCTGTTATTAAGCTTTTATTGGCGGTGTTCAGAAGTCTATATTTGTAGTAGTTAGAAAACAGTGGGGTAAGAAGTAGTAAATGCTATGAAAACTAACTCTCTCTCTCTTAATGTAGCTAGTTCGGTCTCTCTAAGCGGAGCAAAACACTCTAAACATTGATCTGATCGATCGATCTCTCTATCTCTCTCTCGCTCTCTCTCTCTCTCTCTATCACATCTCTCACCCCATACCCCCTCTCACTCCCACACACTGGGGCAGTGGTGACTTAGCGGTTAATGCGCTTGCTTATTGATCAGTAGGTTGGGGGTTCAATCCCCAGCACTCTCAAGCTGCCCATTGAGCAAGGTCCTTAACTCTCTGCTCCTGGGGTGCCATATCATGACCCTGCACTCTGACCCCAGCCTCCTGACATGTTGGAGTATGTGAAGAAAACAATTTCACTGTACTCTACTGTACATGTGATCAATAAAGCCTCATTATGTAGACTTATACATGACTTTTTTTATTCTAAAAAAGCTGCTAAACTAATAATTATGTGCAGATGTAAAAAAAAAAAATGCTAAACACATTCTCTATTTGTGTGTGTGTTTTTTTTTGTACTGTATGTGTATTTCATCAGTGCTGCTATGAGCTTATTTCTCAGTTTTGAATATTGAGCCTTCACCCAAAGAACTCTACAAGCCTTATCAATTCTGTCCAAAAAAAGGGTAGCAGACACAGTCCATGTTGCTCAAATATACAAGAGCCTTAGGATGCTCCTTGTCAATTTTGAAACCAAATTGCTGAGTCAGCACAATACTTACCTGGAAAGCGCCCTCTGTGAAGTCCGGGTTAGATTCCAGGCCAATGCACAACTGAGTTTTGGAGACGTTTGTGTTGCTTGAGCCTTCACCCAAAGCACTTCACAAGCCTTATCAATTCCGCCCAAAACTAGGGTAATGGACAAACTCCATGCTGCTGAAATATGGAAGAGATTCTCCTTTAGAATTTTAAACCAAATTGCTGAAGCAGCACAATACTCAGTTTTAAATCGCACTCTGCGAAGTCCATGGATTTTTAAGATAAGCATTGGTGGTTCAGTGGTAGAATTCTCACCTGCCACGCGGGGGCCAGTCACACGTAGGTGTAGAGCGCTGACTAGCCAATAGAAAGCGAGGATAATCCAGGAGGAGGGTCGGACGAACCTAACGTAAAAACATTGGTTCAAATATTTATATTATATTATCTGTTACATATTGTATCTATGTAATTTTTTAAAAGCGGCATTGTCAACATTTACTATTCCGATACTCTCAGTGTGTAAAATTAACTGTTAAAGAAGAATGTGAAATTAACAGTTTGTCAAAATTAAAATAACTATCTAAATAATATATGCAGGGTGTGTTACAGTATAGTAAGTTATTGAAAATGTATTCTAAATAAGGACTAAGATTTTAAAACATTTACAAATACAAGCTAGATAAAACATATTTACAAATGCACAGGACAATTTTGTTTTGTTTTTTTAAATACAATGTTGTCTATACACAATTCCACAATGGTATAGAGAGAGAGAGAGAGAGAGAGAGAGAGAGAGAGAGAAATGAGGGGAACCGTATTTAGTTTTACATATTAAGTTAAATCCGAAGTTAATAATGTTTAATAAATCTGTCACCACCCTGAAGTTGATTATTTTCATACCAGAGTGTGCAGAAGAATTTCTTATTTTATTAAAGAATGACACATCATACTTTTTCTCAGTTTATAGTAATGTCTAATGTTACAGAACACCTGTGAGACAAGTTAGTTCCTGTTATCCCTTACATTATAGCAGCTATAGACAGTCATTCATGCACCACCCTCTATTTTTTTTCTCCCCCAAAGTTAATAAGAAAAATGCAGCCCTCCATTCTAAAGAATTTCCCATGAAAGGAAAATAAAATGAAATAAAAACCTTCCTAATTAAACCCTTCTGTGCTTCATACTGTGTCACTATTCATCCATCCATCCATCTTCAACCGCTTACTCCTTTTCAGGGTCACGGGGAACCTGGAGCCTATGCCAGGGAGCATCGGGCACAAGGCGGGGTACACCCTGGACAGGGTACCAGTCCATCGCAGGGCACTGTGTCACTATTCCTTCTAAGAAATAGACGGATTCCCCATTGACTGGAGGGAAGATGAGAAAATTTATTATGTAGTTAAGTTACTATGTAGTTACTGTATAGCACACACACACACACACACACACACACACACACACACACACACACAGAGAGATAGAGAGAGAGCGACAGACATACTGCAGTATTCTAATATCCATCCATGTCCTTGAATAAGTTTTAATTATAGGACTAACGTATTACAGTGAGAGCATTCATTTAAACCTGCAATTTGGCATGTAGCCAGAACTACTTTCAGTAAGTAGTAATTCATTCCTTGTCAATTTACATGTCAGAATTACACAATTTATACAATTAAAAATGTCCTTGCCAATCAGATAAAGATCTGCAGTAATATATTTTACGTAGATTTTCTGTTTGTTTAAATGTTGCTGAGTTATACTTCAGTAAAATAAAGTGTACAATACTAAATGAGCAATACTACAAAAAACTTATTAGTGACTATTTAAGCATTAATTAATGCCATTTAAAATATTT
Organism: Ictalurus punctatus; assembly: GCF_001660625.3. NCBI lineage: Eukaryota > Metazoa > Chordata > Actinopteri > Siluriformes > Ictaluridae > Ictalurus > Ictalurus punctatus. The sequence goes on from NW_026521087.1 coordinate 5,432,921, forward strand.
CACAATATATTTATTAAGTCTTAAAGTGCTTTATAATTATGTATATTACATAAAGAACAATTTTACTGGAATGTTGTAATGCCTTATTAGAGTTGTAAATATATACAAATATTTGTTACCAGATTGCAAAGCCTTATATTCAGCAAGCTTTTTAAAATGTTAATAAAATTCTATAAATAAACTCTTACTCATTTAGGCCGATATTTTTATATAAATAATTTTTTTTATATTTCACCTGGGGTTGTTGTTAACCAAGGAGTTGCCAGTGTGAATCTCAGCACCATTTATCTGTTCTGAACAGCAGTCGCCTCTGTTAGTGACGATTACACTGCTAATATCATACACCGCCAACAATCCACCCTCCACCATGGGTTATACTGAGGATTTGTAGCAGTACATGAGTTGAAATTCATGTTAGATGCTCTGTTGTCGTCGATAGCAAAGTAAGCAGGATAATTGTTAGTGTAAAGAAGATTGTATTGCTATTCCTCCTAAGGCCACATGGTATGAATGTTGGTGCCAGACGAGCTGGTTTGAGAATTTTAGAGGCTGATCTGGGATTTTCACAGACAGCAATCTTTTGAGTTTACACAGAATGGTGGAGAAAAACAAACACCTTGTTGATGAGAGAGGACAGATGAGAATGGACAGACTGGTTCGTGGGTGGGCGTGGACTCACTGGAACGGGACAGTTGAAGCATGGAAAAACATTGCCTGATTTGATGAATCTTGATTTCTGTTGTGACATGTAGATGATAGGGTCAGACATTGGCATCAGCAGCATGAACCTGCCTTGTGTCAACAGTCCAGACTGCTGCTGGTGGTATGATGTCCTGTGGAACTATAGAACCCTCTGTGTGTGTGTGTGTGTGTGTGTGTGTGTGTGTGTGTGTGTGTGTGTGTGTGTGTGTGTGTGTGTGTGTGTGTGTGTGTCTGAGTGAGTGAGTGAGTGAGTGAGTGAGTGTGTGTATGTGCTGTTTGTTTGTTTCCCTCCTTCACCGACTACACCCACCTTGCCACAAGTGTTTTTCCTAAAAATGTTTGTAGTAGGACAAAAATAGAAAGAATATGGCACAAGCATTCTACCTAGAGTACGCCTACCATCAGAAGTCAGTGACTGGGTAAGAGTCCATTAGTCAGTGAAGCACTAACAAATTCTGAGAAATTAATCAGTGTAAATTCTACACTTTACATTCTTGCACATTTAAAAACTTTCTGCATTCCTCAAAATCTGCATACCTGATCTCTAAAAACATTTCAGAATATTCCTTTTGGCTTCATCACCACCCACCATTTTTTGGGGTTGCCACATTTTAATGAGTTAAGTAACACATTATGTTTTATAAAATATGTGATATATTTCAGATAATATGTTTCACATTCTAGACCCGGGCTTCCAGAAAAGTACTGTAAACACATAACGTAACACATAATCCAGTACGATGAAATTCTTTGCTTGGAATTGTAGGTTGCAGAGTATAAATGATTAAACTTTGGGTTGTTAAGCTTCCTATGATTTTGTTTTGAAAGTTCAGTTCCTTATAGTAGACAAACATCTGCTCCTGTTTGAATCAAATCACCAAATATTTTATTTTTTTCTGTATGTGAGCCAGACTGAGACAGATTCTAAAAAGATTGTATACAAGTGTCAATCTCTCCAAGCCACACTGGATAATCAAATCCCTTCCTTATACTTTCCACCATAACAGCATTCAAAAGCACTACAGCTGGAAAGAACAACGCAGAAAGATACTGAGCAAGTCATATGATTATCACTCTTTAGCTCTTGTTTAGTTTGTCTATGTATACCCCTCTGTTTCTTTGTTTCTTTGTAAAATCTTATAGTGCATTTCTAGCATCCAAGCCTTGTTTTCTACAACCCTAATTCTAAAAAAATTGGGACGCTGTGTAAAATGTAAATAAAAAGATAATGCAATGATTTGCAAATCTCATAAACCCATATTTTATTCACAAAAGAACATAGAATACATCAAATGTTTAAACTGAGGAAATGTACCATTTTAAGGAAAAAATAAGGTAATTTTGAATATGATGGCAGCAACACGTCTAAAAAAAAAGTTGGGACAGGACCATGTTTACCACTGTGTGGTATCCCCTCTTCTTTTAACAACAGTCTGTATAAGTCTGGGAACTGAGCAGACCAGTTGCTGGAGTTTTGGGAGAGGAAGGTTGTCTCATTTGTGTCTGATACAGAATCCTAGCTGCTCAACAGTCCTCAGTCTTCTTTGTCGTATTTTTCATTTCATGAAGCACCAAATGTTTTCAATTGGTGAAAGGTCCGGACTGCAGGCATTTG